>NC_138131.1:83055051-83071643 GCF_964188305.1 Podarcis bocagei
ATGAAATGTTTTGTTTTCAGGCACAATAAAGTAATTGTGGGTTGTCCCCTTAGATGCAGCCTAGCCTCCCATCTCCCCCTTCCTTCTCATCTTTAGACAAGGACTAAGATCCTGTAGTATCAAACTCATTCTCTGAGAGTCAATCCTTATGTAATCAAAATGCTACCATCCACACAAAGGGGGAAGATATTAGTAGGCTTAAGGGAACCTCAATATTTGTAGAAGTTAAAATATGGGGAAACCCAACCAACTTCTCCATGAAGACTGATAATGTCCAGTGGCCCTAGAATGCTGAATAGGAAGAAAATAAAAAAATAAAGAAAGGAACGGGAATGGAATTGTGTATGAGAAAGAATGCATATTTGGAATTGAGCAAGAACACTCCATACTTCCATATATTCCTGCGGGTAACTCTGTGAATAAATAAGAGATGAGCAAAGTAGTGAGGCATCAGGCATAAGCCTGCATTTTATTAATGTTTGATCAGGACTTGTATATTAAAGAGAGAGCTTAAAGATTTTCAAAAGTTTCATGCCAGGCAGACCAGCTGCTTAAGAAAACACTGGCAATGTTTTCCTCCTAGACAAGGGGCCCCCTTGATTTATAGCAGAAAACAATTCTCAAAGTCGTAAAAGCTGGAATTACAGACTGAGTGAGGACACTGACCCTACATGTTATAGAAGATAAAAAAGGCAGAGATAAATATAATTAATAGTTGGTAAATAGTAAAATAATACCAATGTGCCTCCCAGTAAAATGAGCTAGATCTTCTTTCTAAGGTTAAAGACCAAATGGAGAAGCATCTAGCTGACAGAAAGTTAGAGGGCAATAAATGTTGGGAAGAGCTAATGGGAAAAACAACTGGCTGGAGAAGGGGGGGGGAGTGTAAACTGAAGAGGCTTCTTTTGAAACTGCTTTTTTTTACTGAGTTCCCTTTTCTACTTTACAAAGACCTTATTCCTTTTAAGAGGCTACCTGTGTTGTGTATTAAGTGTATTGGCATAGATGTAATTATGCAAAGGATTTAACAAATGCTAGGTTCTTATTTCATATAGTTGTAAGAGTTGTATTTTGAAATTAAGTCAGCCACCAGTCTAGCCCCCCTGCCAGACAAGAGACGCCATCCAAGCAGTCCTGATATATTGTCAGACATTTGTTTAGAAACCTTCAAATGAAGGAGATCTTTCAATGTTGATGTGAAACTCAAGATCCTTGACATATGTTTAAGATAAAAATTTAAGATTAACCATTTGTTTTAGAAGGCAATAGGGCAAGGAGGGCAAGAGGTGAGCTGGTAATTAAGATTCCTTGTTGAGACACATGTAAGATATATTACTACTTATTTGTCATTTATAGATGTAACAATATATAGCTCTTTGTGTTCCATATAAGGACAGGAGGATATGGGTGTATCTTTTAGGATTGGTTATAGCAATCAGCCAATAGGAAATTCAACCAGGCTGATTGGACAGAGGCAGCCACAGGAGGAGCAAAGGGGGCTGGATTAAGGGAATGTAAGTGCTGGCCATAATGGCAGGAGGCCAGGCCAGAGCTTGGTAACCATATACCACTGTGCCTCTCATTTATTTGTCTGACAAATAAATAATTATTTTAATTTCTCTATTGCTGCGTTGAATATTTCATTCCAGCTAAGCGTTAACCACAAGCAGGGTGCTACATTTTATGGTGCGCCTGTGACTCGGATCAGTGGTCTGCTGGAACGCAGCCCCTTCGCCCTATTGGGCAGGGTACAAGAGAGAGGATCTCTAAACTGCTTACCCAGCGCGCACTGGTAAATTTTTCCAGGGGGAACGCAGAAGTCTCGTCTGTCTGATACCCTGCTCACTGGCGGCGACGGACCGGGGGGAAACGGAACCAACCAAGGGTAAGTGCACAAAGGGATTTTTGGCCCTCCAATTAACTGGGAGGAAGAGAAGTCTTGATCAAACTTCTGCGTCTCAGTAAGTGGGAACTGAGTACGCTAGGTGCTTGGGTATATCAGATGGTGGTCTGGTGGGGGAAAAGGGAAGAATGGGAGGTAGTGTGTGGTGAAGTATCTAGCGCATTGTATGTGTGAGAAAGTACAGAGCAATCTGTAGCTGACCTGAGTGTGGAGTCGGCAGTACTTCGGTTCCTGGTAAGGCGACTTCACCAGGCAAGGAAACCCACGAAGCGTGTGTGTGAGTGACTGAGTGGATACTTCACAGGGCCATACAATGGGAGTTGGGGGTTCAAAAGGGGAAAATACACCTCTTGAATGTATGTTAAATAATTTTAAGAAAGCCTTCTCAGGGGCGTATGGAGTCAAAATGACGCCAGAGCGCCTGAGAACGTTATGTGAATTAGAGTGGCCGAAACAAAATACTGGATGGCCATCTCAGGGAACCTTTGATATAAATTTAGTAAGCAAACTTTGGTCTAACATCGCCAAAGAAACTGGAGGGTGCCCAGAACAATTTTCATATATAGATTCCTGGCTGAGCACATTAAATAAAAATCCTCCATGGATAAGGGAATGCAAAGTCCAACGATGCAAATTATTGGCTGTAAAAGCCGAAGCTAGGAAAGGAATCTTGCCAAATAAACTCAAACCCATTTTTGAGGGACCAGAGGAAGAGCTGCTTCCACCTCCACCCTATGCTCCACATCGAAGGGAGCCTAATCCAAACACTCCACCAGTTGTAACCCCAAGGCAAGAAAGTGGAATGAATAATGGGGCTGGAGTCACAGAACTTGATTCCTTGATAGATTATGAAAAATATCTTCAGGAGGCATTGGAGGCCTATAATAAAGCCCAAGCAGAAGCGGTTATTCCATCTGTGAGTCCCAGTAGAACTCCATCTACAGTCTCTTTTAGTGGAACAACTGATTGCCTACCCCAAACCCCTGTACATCCAAGTCCTAGAGAATTATTACAGAAGTTACAGGGAGACCTTAATCGGTCAGCAAGCAATACAGCCAGGCGTATAAGGCTGCTAAAAGAACGCCTTGGGACAAATACCATCCCCTATGATTTGAGGCCCCTAGAGCAAAGCGAAGAGAAAGATCACGTAGTAGCCCCTCTCAGAAGAGTATTTGATGCACTTGAGGAGCCTGTGCTGGTTAACGGGCAACTCGGACCACGGCCACCTCGAACTTCGACCCTGCAATATATTCCATTCACGACTACAGATCTGATGAATTGGAAAACACACACCCCATCTTTTGCAGAAAAACCTCAGGCTATGATGGACTTGGTGACTTCAATAATAAATACTCATAGTCCTACTTGGACAGATTGCCGCCAGCTCCTGAATACTCTGTTCACCACTGAGGAAAGGAGAGACATAATTGAAAAGGCACAGATATATTTGCGTGAGCAGGCCAGAGTGGGAAATATTTTTAATATTGACCGTCATCTCCAAGACAACTTTCCCTTGGAAGATCCTAATTGGGATCCAAACAATGTAATTCACCTGGCCAGACTTACCACTTACCGCCAGACGCTTGTGCAAGGTATCCGCAGGGCATGCCAGAAGCCCACTAATATGTCTAAAGTCTCAGAAGTAGAACAGAAACCAAATGAGAGTCCAGGAGACTTTTTAGAGAGGCTGCAAGAAGCCTATCGTATATGGACTCCTTTTGACCCTGAAGCCCCTGAAAACAGCAGAATGATTACTGCTACATTTGTGGCCCAGTGCGCTTCTGACATTCGTAAGAAAATTCAGAAATCAGAAGGATGGGAAGGGATGCTGATGAGCCAAATTATGGCCATTGCACGCCGAGTTTATCGGAATAGGGATGAGGCTGAGAAACAAGAGAAGAAGAAGTGGCAGAAGGAAAAGATGGTAATGCTAGCCACAGCAGTGAAGCAAGACTACCGCCCCTTAAATGGAGGGAGAGGGCGGGGAAGGAATCCACCACTGGGAAGGAATCAATGTGCGAATTGCAAGAAGGAGGGTCATTGGAAGCGGGAGTGTCCTGAACCCCTGAGGTTGGAAGAAGTACGCCCAGGCCCAGGCCCAGGCTCCGGCCCAAGAAACCAGGGACGGGGACGGGGAATGATCCGAAATGGAAGATATCAGAGACCTGGACAAGGACAGAGTAGAGACAATTTCATTGGACTGGCAGAGGAGGATTTTACCCAAGACTAGGAACGACCGGACTCCATAAAGTTAGGCTTCCAGGAGCCCACGGTCACGATTCAATTAGGAAGCCATTTAATAGACTTTATGATTGATACTGGGGCTGAATACTCAGTACTCCCAGAACTATTGCAGAAAAAGGCATCCAAAAGTGTAGTCATTAAAAGTGCCACTGGTCAGTCAGCTAAGAGGTCTTTCCTCCAACCTTTGGAATGCCAGATTGGGGGACATCGTTTAACCCATCAGTTTTTGTATATACCTGAGTGTCCAATACCTCTCTTAGGTAGAGATATGCTGTCCAAATTGCAGGCCCAAATCACCTTCACTCCTCGAGGTCCAGAAATGAAACTGCCATCAAAGGCAGCAGGAATAATTTCCCTCTCAGTACCTAAGGAACAATCATGGCGCCTAATGTCAGCCCTGCAAGTCCAACCCACATTGGATACAGAGTTAAACAAGCTCCTCCGAACTCTACAGGTGCCACCAGGAGTATGGGCCGAAAATAGCCCACCAGGAATGGCCAAGAATATAGCTCCAATTGTAGTAACCTTAAAACCTATGGCTACCCCTGTATCTGTAAAGCAATATCCTTTACCCCGGCGAGCAGCAGAGGGCATCCAGAAACATTTGGACCGCCTATTAAAATATGGTCTGCTTAAGCCCTGCCAATCAGAATGGAACACACCCCTTTTGCCTGTTCGAAAACCTGGGACAGATGAATACAGGCCAGTGCAGGACTTGAGGCTCGTAAACCAGGCTATCGAGACCTTGCACCCAAATGTACCAAACCCATATACCCTGCTGAGTTTGATCCCACCAGAAGCAACATTTTTTACTGTATTGGACTTGAAAGATGCATTCTTCTGTTGCCGGCTGGCACCACAGAGCCAACCTATATTTGCCTTCCAGTGGGAAGACCCTTTGACAGGAACAAAAGGCCAGCTAACCTGGACAAGATTGCCCCAGGGATTCAAAAATTCCCCAACTTTATTTGGCACTGCCTTGGCGAAGGATCTAACAAGTTACCCCTCAATACCTGGAGAAAAGGTGGTTCTGCAATATGTAGATGACCTTATACTAGCAGCAAAGGATTTTGATACCTGTAAAGAAGGTACAGAGGAACTGCTCCACTTGCTCTGGGAAGCTGGCTACCGAGTTTCCCAGAAAAAGGCACAGTTATGTTTAGAAAAGGTCAAATATTTGGGCTTTGACATCTCACACCAACAACGAGCATTGAGGCCAGAGAGGAAAGAAGCTATTTGCCTTATCAAGGAACCTACCACAAGGAAACAACTCAGAGGATTCCTGGGAACAGCAGGGTTTTGTAGACTATGGATACCTGATTTCAGCAGTCTGGCCAAACCCTTACATGAAAGCACTCGAGGTGCAGAAAAGGACCCATTCGTATGGGGACCTGAGCAGCAACAAGCCTTTTTAGTTATCAAACAACGACTTATGGAGGCCCCAGCCCTTGGACTGCCTAATTCGGAAAAACCCTTTCAGCTGTATGTACATGAACAGAATGGGATTGCAGCGGCAGTCCTGACCCAGAGATTAGGAAGTTGGAACCGTCCAGTAGCTTATTTGTCAAAACAATTGGACTCAGTAGCAAAAGGATGGCCTCCATGCCTAAGGGCAGTAGCGGCCACTGCAAGCCTTGTCAAAGAAGCTGATAAATTTACCTTCGGCCAGACGATGTATGTGAATGTACCTCATGCTGTTCTGACACTCATGGAATATAAGGGTAGTTATTGGCTAACGAACCCAAGGATGGCTAGGTACCAAGGCCTATTGTGTGAAAATCCTAGGATTCATCTACGAGTAGTGAATATGCTCAATCCAGCGACTTTGCTGCCCCTACCAGAGGTAGATGATGAAGAATCACATGATTGTCTCCAAATAATGGATGAAGTTTATTCCAGTAGACCCGATCTGAAAGATGAACCATTGAAAAATCCAGATGTTGTATATTATACTGATGGTAGCAGTTACCTGCATGAAGGTGCCAGACGAGCAGGATATGCTGTGGTCACCAATGAGGAAGTTGTGGAAGCTGAAGCTTTGCCTGCTGGCACCTCAGCACAAAAAGCTGAACTTATAGGTTTAACTAGAGCTCTGCAATTGGCAGCCGGATGTAAGGCAAACATCTATACTGATTCTAAATATGCCTTCTTAACCCTGCATGCACATGGTGCTCTATGGAAAGAAAGAGGTCTAATAGGAGCCCACGGGAAGGCCTTGAAATATGGACCTGAAGTAGAAATCCTGTTAGAAGCAGTATGGGCTCCAGAACAGATTGCTGTAATGCACTGCAAAGGTCATGGACGAGGAAGGGATCCAATAACCAGAGGAAATCATGCTGCTGACAAAGCAGCCCGAGAGGCAGCCCAAAAGCCTGTGGGAGGATTTATAGCAGCCCTCATACCAGAGGTAGTTCCAGAAGAAGTTAAACCTCACTATACCCCAGAAGAGAGGAAGTGGGCTGAACAGGAAGGAGCAGTTGTGAAGGACGGTTGGATGATCCTGCCAGACAATAGGATTTATGTACCTCATCATCTAGCAGGCACAATTGTAAGAAATTATCATGAATCTACTCACCTTGGTGGTACTGCAACCAGAGAGAGTCTCAGTCGGAAGTTGTATATTATTAATCTATCACAATTAGCAACTTGCATTTCACAGAAATGTGTTCTTTGTGCTAAAAACAATCCCAGGCAGGGACCGGTACAACCTCCTGGAATCCAACATGTGGGATATGTCCCCATGGAAAGCCTAATTGTGGACTTCACAGAGCTGGTCCCTTCTAAGGGATTCAAGTATCTCCTTGTGTTTGTAGATACTCTTACCGGATGGGTTGAAGCTTTTCCCACCCGAACTGAAAAGGCACGAGAGGTAACTAAGAGACTCCTGACTGAATTGATCCCGAGGTTTGGATTACCTAGATGCATTGGAAGTGATAATGGGCCAGCGTTCATTGATCAAGTAGTACAAGAAGTATGTCGAGTCCTACAAGTGAAATGGAGACTGCATGCAGCCTATAGGCCTCAGAGTTCAGGGAAAACTGAAAGAATGAATCGGACTCTGAAAACCCAATTGGCAAAATTAACCCAGGAAACGGGATTGGGATGGGTAGATGTGTTATCCATAACACTGTTTCGTGTTCGGTGTGCACCCACAAAAAGACTTAAGTTGTCACCTTTTGAGCTCCTGTATGGGAGACCGCCCTCCTTTGTTCAGGATATTTCAGCTGATCTTAAACAAATAGGAGACCATGTGACACAGGGACAAGTGCAATCTCTCTCCCGTGTTTTTGTTTCTCTTAACAGGTGGGCCCTCGAGCGCACGCCGTGCAGCATTGCCGAGCCGATTCATCAGTTCCAGGCTGGCGATAGCGTATGGGTGAAAGAGTGGAAACGTGATCCACTTGCACCTAAGTGGCGTGGACCTTACACCGTCTTGCTCTCTACTCCAACAGCGGTGAAGGTAGCTGAGGTGACCCCCTGGATTCATCACTCCCGTTTGAAGAAGTCCGAAGGCAGTTGGACGTGCAAAGGTGACCCCTCTAATCCTCTTAAACTGACTCTCTCCAAAAACCCCTGTATCTAGCCCTACCGGGAACGGGCTAGGTCACGGGCAACATTAGACGACCGGCCTGCTGCAGCCACAACCTGGAAGCTGGCTGACCTGCGCACGCCTGAAGCTTGAGGAGCATCTGAACCAGCGATTGTGAAAGGAAAGATTCTCTTATACAATTAATTGACTGCCCCCCCCCTTGTGGAACAATTATCAGAGATATTACTCATTGGGGATCCTCGGGATATATGTTTTGGTCTTGGTGGTTCCCCATTTCTGTCACTGGGGGAATTATATTGGGACTAATATTTATTTGCTATCACAATAAGGTAATCTTTTGTGGAAGGAATGCATATGCTAGACATCAACATGATTTTATTATTAATCCTGATCCCTTGGGAAGGGGAAGGGTCCTTGAATCTGACCAAATTGACTAAATATGGATTCCGCCATGACCACAATATGTGGGTAGGTTTAGCTGAAATGGTAGCCAATGTTGCAAATAGGACCAATTGCCTTGTTTGCTCTCTTGGGCCAGATGATTCAGAGGGAGGTATGCCCTTATTACCGATACCATTAGATGCCATTGGTATGGTAAGCGAAATACCACACCAAACAGAAATACAGAATTTCCCCGGATGGAACTCAACTAAACCATTACGAGTTATACCTGTACAAGGGGAATTCTGTGTACATAAATCATCAGATGCAGCTGATTCTACCATGATAGGCTCTTCTCATTGTCACTATACTTGGGATAATATTAAGAATACCTGGGCACACGATACTACCTATCGAACTCGGAATACCTTGCCCTGTGCACCTCCTTTTATTCATGCATGGAAAGTGGTATGGAACATAACTGTGACAGAAAAAGGCAATCTAACATACTGCACTGTGAACTCTCTGCCTCTTTTGATATTTCGCCTTCTGTACTCCACGTACCAAAAACCTCAGACCCGATGGTTGTGGTGGATATGTGGAGAATGGGCATACAAGAAACTCCCCTCCAAATGGAGTGGGACTTGTTTCCTGGGATGGGTATTACCACCAATGTGGATTATGCCCACTAATTTGGCCAAGCGTACACGAAGAAACGCTGATATTTCTCATATAGCAGGAGGAAGTACCCAAAGTTGGAGCGGTACTGATGATTGGCCACCAGAGCGCATTATAGCCTATTATGATCCTGCCTCCTGGAATCCTGGTGAGCTCATACAAGGGGCACGGGATCCTATTTATAATCTAAACAGAATAATTCGATTGCAAGCAGTAGTGGAACTTGTAACCAATGCAACGGCCCAGAGTTTGAGACTTATTGCACAACAGTTGGATGAAAGTAGAGCCGCCATTTTGCAGCTGAAAATGGGAATGGATTATGTACTTGCCAAGCAGGGAGGCCTATGTGGAGTCTTGAACTTGACAGGGAATGCCTGTTGCTTTAACATTTCAGATAATGGTGAGGCAATCCGTGTGTTGGCCACAAAGATGGAGAATATAGCACATGTCCCAGTACAAACATGGGAAGGATGGGATATGGGATGGCTCACCAATTGGTTACCTAATGTCACAGGACTCAAAGGGATACTATTGTCTTGCTTGTTTTTCTTGACAGTAGTGGTAATGGTTTTATGTATGATGCCATGTATCATTTCATGTTTTAGAAGTACAATTAGCAAGATGGTTTCAAATGAAACTCTACCTCATATCATGGCCCTATACAGAGCTTTACCTCAGGAATATGATGAAGATCAAGCTATCAAGGACACTTGGGACGAAGGTCCTTGAGCTTGAAAGGGGGGAATGAGGCATCAGGCATAAGCCTGCATTTTATTAATGTTTGGTCAGGACTTGTATATTAAAGAGAGAGCTTAAAGATTTTAAAAAGTTTTATGCCAGGCAGACCAGCTGCTTAAGAAAACACTGGCAATGTTTTCCTCCTAGACAAGGGGCCCCCTTTTGATTTATAGCAGAAAACAATTCTCAAAGTCGTAAAAGCTGGAATTACAGACTGAGTAAGGACACTGACCCTACATGTTACAGAAGATAAAAAAAAGGCAGAGATAAATATAATTAATAGTTGGTAAATAGTAAAATAATACCAATGTGCCTCCCAGTAAAATGAGCTAGATCTTCTTTCTAAGGTTAAAGACCAAATGGAGAAGCATCTAGCTGGCAGAAAGAGAGGCTTTTTGGGAAGTCTTTTTAAAGCATTTTTGGGAAGTCTCTTTTTAAAAGCTGTTTCTTTCTTAAACTGAGAGAGTTTGAGGGCAATAAATGTTGGGAAGAGCTAATGGGAAAAGCAACTGGCTGGAGAAGGGGGGGGTGTAAACTGAAGAGGCTTCTTTTGAAACTGCTTTTTTTACTGAGTTCCCTTTTCTACTTTACAAAGACCTTATTCCTTTTAAGAGGCTACCTGTGTTGTGTATTAAATATATTGTCTTAAATGTAATTATGCAAAGGATTTAAGAAATGCTAGATTTCATATAGTTGTAAGAGTTGTATTTTGAAATTAAGTCAGCCACCAGTCTAGCCCCCCTGCCAGACAGGAAGACGCCATCCAAGCTGTCCTGATATATTAGTTGTCAGACATTTGTTTAGAAACCTTCAAATGAAGGAGATCTTTCAATGTTGATGTGAAACTCAAGATCCTTGACATATGTTTAAGATAAAAATTTAAGATTAACCATTTGTTTTAGAAGGCAATAGGGCAAGGAGGGCAAGAGGTGAGCTGGTAATTAAGATTCCTTGTTGAGACACATGTAAGATATATTACTACTTATTTGTCATTTATAGATGTAACAATATATAGCTCTTTGTGTTCCATATAAGGACAGGAGGATATGGGTGTATCTTTTAGGATTGGATATAGCAATCAGCCAATAGGAAATCCAACCAGGCTGATTGGACAGAGGCAGCCACAGGAGGAGCAAAGGGGGCTGGATTAAGGGAATATAAGGGCTGGCCATAATGGCAGGAGGCCAGGCCAGAGCTTGGTAACCATATACCACTGTGCCTCTCATTTATTTGTCTGACAAATAAATAATTATTTTAATTTCTCTATTGCTGCGTTGAATATTTCATTCCAGCTAAGCGTTAACCACAAGCAGGGTGCTACAGTATGACCAAAACCATTTCCCTTACTGTCTTCCTTAAATACATCTTGCAAAAGACGGTAAGTGTGCGGGAAAGAGAGTTTGAATCGGATTAGTCTGCTCTTGTATTTATGTTCCCCTAAACCAAGCATGTCCAAAGTCCACTTTGGGGGCCTTCCACCCATCTCTCCTAGATCTCAAAATGCATTGGTTTTGTCATATTTCCTGCTATCCTGCCAAAGAATTTAAATTTTCCCAATGTTCTTTTAGACCAGGCATGTCCAAAGTCCAGTTCAGGGGCCTAATCTGGCCCTCTGGTCGATTTAATCCGGCCCTCGTGGCGGTTTATTTACTAGGGCAAAACTTCCCCCCAAAAAGCTCAAGAACTTTAATCCTAAAAAAAGGTCAGCACCTCTGAGGTCAAATCCTTAAAAAAGGCTCAACAATTGTGGGGTTTTACTGTTAATATGCTTCTTCTTAATTGCATTTCACTATTAATATACTTCTTAATTGTATTTCAGTTCAACAATGACTTTGATAAAATACATCTTTTGTGACGTGCAGAAGGCTTGAGTTACCTATGAGGTGCAACAGTTACCATATAGCATATATTCAATATAAAAAACAGCAACAATTGGTTGTTGACAAAGGACAGCTGGCATATATATATAAAAGATATTAACTGATATGCATGCCATTCCAGATATAGCTATATAATCTCTACTGTTGGTAAGAGAAGAACTTTGGAGCAGGCATTTTCAAAAAAAGAGTTTTTTATGAACCGCTCTAATACCAAGTTACCGTCAGGAGCTGAGGGGCCGTATCAAACCTCAATCCAGCCATCACATCACAGAGCAGCCTTTTGGGCTCCTGTGAAAGACATACTAATATTCGTGTAAAAACTCTGTTTTGTGTTTCGAAGGTTGCCGAAGCCGAGGAATGCTACAATACAGCTCTCCGTTTATGTCCGACTCACGCGGATTCTCTTAATAACCTGGCGAACATCAAGCGAGAACAAGGGAATATCGAGGAGGCTGTCCGCCTCTACCGGAAAGCTCTTGAGGTACGTGCGTGGAGAATTACAACAATTAAATTGACATATAAGGGTTAGGCATGCGTACCCTGGACTCCTAGTCTGGGTCTTTTTAAAAATCGCCAATCAAATTTTTCTTGATCAATAACGGAAATAATGGTGAAGAAGTGAAAGTGAAGTAGCATTTTGAGGCTCGACAAAGCATGGTCCGATAAGTCCCTTTTGGAAGGAAGAGGGTCTGTCCCCCTTTTTATATTCCTAGGCCTCCTGGAATGACCAAAAATCTGCTTTTTCATCAGAAGAACAATGCAAGGTGTTAAGGAACGGTACAGAAATTGAAATAAAAGCTGGGCACATGCTGTTCTCTGTGTCGGCTGAGCTTGATCCCCTGACAGTCTTATTTTCTAACAGTATTTCCTATGCGTACGAAAAAGGCAGTTCATAGGCCCATTATTATTATTATTATTATTATTATTATTATTATTATTATTATTATTATTATTATTATCATTACCACAAATCATTCCAAACGGTGATTTATTTTGCAGCCAGCCCCTGCCACATTTGAGCATCAAAGAGGGGCTCTTTAAAATACGGCATTGGTCATTTGACAGTCTGATCTCCCAACAGTATTTCCTATGCATGCTAAAAAGGCAGTCCATAGGTTCCTCCTCCTCCTTAATTTTTGCAAGTCAATCCAAATGAGGATTTATTTCACGCCCACAACCTTTGAGCCTCAAAGAGCAGCCTCCATCTCTTTAGAATGCTTCTCAGGGAAACTAAGAGTGAGCTTCTTCCCCGCAGGTCTTCCCGGAGTTTGCAGCTGCGCATTCAAATTTAGCCAGTGTTTTGCAACAGCAGGGGAAGCTCCAGGAGGCCCTCATGCACTACAAGGAGGCCATCAGGTGAGCTTCCAAAGCCATGGGGAAAATAGATTGAAAGAGCTCCTCCTTACTGTATTTTAATCTTTTGCTGGAAGCCGCCCAGAGTGGCTGGGTATAAATAATAAATTATTGTTGCTGTTGTTAATAATTATTATTACTCCTCATGCGCTGGTCTGGTGCCTGTGGGAAAGCTCTCCTCTTGTGGATAAAGCACTTTCTCTTTTTCTTTTAGGTTTTTTTATTTTTTATTTTTATTTTTATTTTATTTTTTGTCCCTTGAAGGACAGCCAAATTTAAATAACAATTCGACACACAGCTGCGAGGCATTTGCGAGCTTTTTTGCGGAGAAGGTCCTGTTGCTCCGCCATGACCTCCCTGCCAATTTGGATACAATAAAGGAACTGGAGGCCCCTCGACTGTCCTCGGGTCCAGTATTGGACCACTTTGACCGGATATCTCCAGCCGATGTGGACAGACTCCTCCGAGCTGGAAAGCCCACCACCTGTCCTCTTGACCCGTGCCCGTCCTGGCTGATTAGAGCGTGCCCAGACAAGGTGCGGGCCCCCCTGGGGGATATCATCAATTTGTCCCTTGGCACTGGGATATTCCCAGGGGAACTGAAGGAGGCAGTGGTGTGTCTGCTCTTAAAGAAAACATCATTAGATCCTTTAGATCTATCCAATTACCGCCCGGTTTCGAATCTTCCATTCCTGGGTAAGGTGATTGAGAGAGCGGTTGCTGAACAGCTTGGTAGGTTTCTGGATGAAACATCTGCTCTCGATCCATTCCAGTCCGGCTTCCGCGCTGGTCATGGGACCGAGACGGCTCTGGTCCACTGCCTTGCCGACGTGGGGATCCAGGGCACAGTCCTTCAATGGCTGCGCTCGTTTCTCTCCGGTCGGGGACAGAGGGTGGCGCTTGGGGGGGGAATTGTCATCGCGCCACTCCTTGGTGTGTGGAGTGCCTCAGAGTGCGATACTCTCCCCGATGCTTTTTAACATCTTTATGCGCCCCCTCGCCCAGCTTGTCCGGAGTTTTTGGCTGGGTTGCCATCAGTATGCCGATGACACCCAACTCTATCTGTTGATGGATGGCCATCCTTACTCGGCCCCAGATACACTGACCAGATGTCTGGAAGCTGTGGCTGGATGGTTACGTGGGAGCCGGTTGAAGTTAAATCCTTCGAAGACAGAGGTCCTCTGGCTGGGACGGAGCGATATGGGATTGAGGGGGCAACTCCCATCTCTTGCATGGGTGCAATTAGTGCCAGCATCGTCCGTTAAGAGTTTGGGTGTAATCTTCGACACCTCCCTTTCCATGGAGGCGCAGATTACAGCTATAACAAAGGCGGCATTTTTTCATCTCCGCCAAGCTAAGCAGTTGGCTCCTTATCTCTCTCACCCTGACCTAGCCACTGTGATCCACGCGACGGTCACCTCCAGACTGGATTATTGTAACTCGCTCTACGTGGGGCTGCCCTTGAGACTGACCCAGAAACTCCAGCGGGTGCAGAATGCCGCGGCGAGACTCCTTACGGGGTCTTTGCTGCGAGATCATATCCATCCGGTGCTGTACCAGCTGCACTGGCTCCCGGTGGAGTACAGGATCAGGTTTAAGGTGCTGGTTTTAACCTTTAAAGCCCTATACGGCCTAGGACCCTCGTACCTATGGGACTGCCTCTCCTGGTATGTCCCACAGAGAAATTTACGGTCTGCAAATAAAAACACCCTAAAGATCCCAGGTCACAGAGAGGTTAGGTTGGCCTCAACTAGAGCCAGGGCTTTCTCGGCTGCGGCTCCAATCTGGTGGAACGCTCTGTCACAAGAGACTAGGGCCCTGTGGGACCTGACATCCTTCCGTAGGGCCTGCAAGACAGAGCTGTTCCACCAGGCCTTTGGTCAGGGCGCAGACTGACTCCCTCCTCTGGCAACCTGCACAGAATTTTGCTTGATGGTTGCCATTAATTTGATTTTAATTTGATTTAATTAATTTTATAATGAATGTTTTAAAATGTTGGACTATTTTGATTGTTGTTAGCCGCCCTGAGCCCGGCTTCGGCTGGGGAGGGCAGGATATAATATATTATTATTATTATTATTATTATTATTATTATTATTATTATTATTATTATTATTCAGTTTTTTTATTTTATCATTTTATTTCCATACACTCCAAACATTTTCAATATATACAATACTGGGATTATACAAACCCCTTGGACTCTCCCCCACCCCCCACCCCCCGTTTCCATATTTTGCCATCTTTTCTTGCATGTAATTACAATGATTCGTTCTATTCCATTTCCTTATTTGCTACTTTGGCTTCATCAATGTTATATCAATCCTGCCTGTGGAAAACCATCTAATTCGATTTTAATTTGATCCTGATTTGTTTTTAGGAGGTAATTTAATTATTGTTTGATTTTATACTAATGTTATATATTTGATGTTAGCTGCCCTAAGACCGGTTTCGGCCAGGGAGGGCGGGATACAATTATTATTATTATTATTATTATTATTATTATTATTATTATTATTATTATTATTATTATTATTATTATTTCTAAATATGTATCTTTAAGGTATTCAATAAATTTTTCCCATTCTTGTTTAATTTTTTTTTATATATAAATAGTTTTTATTAAGTTTTAGCATTTTATATTCAACACAAACATCATTCTTGCAGACAGCATAGATGAATCCCAATCTCCCCCAGCTTCCCTCTTCTGGTTTTTTAAATATTTACTTCTCCTGCCTATCTCATTCTCCCTTAATTTTGCCATCTTTGAACTAACGATGGTTATATCCTTAAGGTTTTTGCACCATGCTTTTTCACATTTCATCTTCATTATTTTCCCCATTTTGTCCTTTTAACTTTTTTCTTTGCTTAAATTTCCTATCATCTTGATGTCTGATCTTCACAGTCATTTTGATAATCCACTCTTCTTTTGTTGGGACCTTCTCTTCCTTCCACATCCGGGCTAAGAACATTCTGGCATAAATAGAATACACTGTCTTTTTAGGTCTCTTGGTATTTCTTCACCCGTTAAACCTATTAGAAAGGCTTCTGGTTTTTACACAAATGTTCTCTCCCCCCCCCCCCAGTTAATTATACAGTGGTACCTTGGTTCTCAAACTGAATGTGTTCCAAAACCAAGGTGCATTTTCCCATAGAAAGTCATGCAAAACGGATTAATCCGTACCAGACTTTGAAAAACAATCCCTAAAACAGCCATTTAACATGAATTTTACTATCTAACGAGACCACTGATCCCTAAAATGAAAGCAGTCATCCATGTACTGTACTCTAAAATAAATACAACAGTCTTGTAAATGATAAAAATGAAAATTATTTTTTTTCCTCACCTGCACTGATGATAGTCATTGTTCGGATGGGGACCGGGGCTTCTATCCGTTTCTGCAATCACACAATCAATCAATCAATCAATCAATCAGTAACTAAACTGGGATCCGCACAGTCGCAAAAACAAATGAACCAAAAAAGCCTCCGAAACAAAAACACCACATAAATTGCAAAAACCAAAGCACCAAACTTAATCTGTTCCCGAAGTCTGTTTGATTGGTGCAGGCGCCCCAGAAAGAATAGCTGACAGCCAAATTTGATGTTTGGCTTCCGAAAAACGCCTGGAAACTGGAACACTTTTTCTGGGTTTTCGGCATTTGGGAACCAAAGCGTTTGAGTAGTAGTAATAATAATAATAATAATAATAATAATTTGTTTTTGTTTGTATTCCACCCTCGCCGGCCAAGGCTGAGCAGCTAACATCATAAAAACAACACAACGAGCCTAAAAGCAGACATCAAGTAATTCAAATAAAAATTAATTCAGACAAGTTAAAATCCGGGCAGGTGGCAATTATTAG